>NC_067234.1:35722462-35752066 GCF_019924925.1 Ctenopharyngodon idella
CCCAGAATGCACTGTGAGGAGCTTGACAAGAAACATTCAAGGGAAAATCAAGACAGACAGTCTAATTTTAAGAGCCCATTTTCATCCATTATTTGTCAAGTCACTACGCTAGGGTATACGTACACTTGAGCTGCACGATTAATCATTAAAACATGGCGATCTCGATTCAAACACTCACTCTATCTTATTCCTAAATGCCAACACTTCGTCTGTGTCTATTAAATCTTTGACAAGTACGATCACAGCGAACATTCAGATCTGCGTTCTGAACCAGAGACAGCAGTTGTCATGTATAGATATGAAACAGCTTCACAAACAACCACACTGTATCATTATTTCTGTCTTATAATAATTCAGATTATCACAGAAGTACTGGGATAAAAGTTTGTAGTTCGGATATAAACACTGATGTCTACAGTCGTGATAAAAATAGAGCAAATCACCTTTTGAAAAGTAACAAGCTTCAAATAAAGATTGTATCAATTACATCATTACATTAAGTGACTTAAAATATGTGTTGTCACTGAATCATTCATTCATGAGATTTGTTCAAAAATGGCGATTCATCCAGTAATGAAACAAGTAAAGTCTTTATGAGTGAGTCATTGAATCATTCATTCAAACCGATTTTTTAAAATAATTCATTCAAATGAATCAAACATTTTTAAATAGACTGCAGAAATTAACATTTAGTCAGAACTTCTAGTAAATGAAATGTTATTGTCTATTCAGAATAGTGATCTCTATTTAAAAATAAATAAATAAATAAATATATATATGAATGAATAATTCAGGAAATTATTATATCTTATTCAGGCTTTAGAAGGAAGGGCTCTAAGTAGACAGCTGACTAGCATCTGGAGATCAGGTGCTGTGTGAGTACCTTGTTGTTGGAACAGAAGCATGGTCTGTGGAGACGTGTGAACAGGAAGAGAATGAGTTCTCTGCACAGAACTTCTGCTCTGGCTCGGCATGCTGTTACTACCTCCAGGATTCCCGAACCACAGGTTCTGAAACACACCGGCACATTACAGCCTTCATCTGTCATATTTGATATACAAGGGTTTCCTCTTCAGTCAGTGTGGTGCGTGACTCTGACCTGTCGACCCTGTGCACTGACGGCCGCGGGGTTGGCGAGCGAGTGTCGGGGCGATGCTCCGGTCAGACCGCCGGCAGTCATCAGCCCCATGCGGCCGGGTGGTGGAGCTCCTCGCGGGGGCATCTGGAAGGGCCTCTGCCCCCGTCTGCCCAAACCTGCGCTCACAGATCCAGCTGTGGGCAGAGAGTTGGATCCGTACGCCGGCCACCTGCGCAAAAACACACGGGAATTAATTCGTGAATCGTGAGGATGAAGGCAATGCGGCAGGGAGACGCAAGCGGACCGTAAGCACACGCACCCTCTCCGGTACACGCCGCTGTCCATCATGGTTTTCCGTGGGAAGAGGCGGAGCAACTTCAGCACCTGCTGTTTCCACGATAACAGCCGCTTCTTCTGCGTCTCTGTGAACGCCTGACAAACCACAAAACATTATAACAGAACACTTCTTATATTGTACTGATTCGAAATGATGTGTATTGTGAAAAGTGCTATAGTAATAAACTAACTGAACTGAACTGTATAAACGCGTCTCACCTCGTGCGTAAGACATTTCTCAATGAGCTGCAGGTAACAGCTGATGTTCTCCTCGTCCGGTCTGGACACCAACAGCTGCGTACAAACTGAACACAGAGAAAATCTGAACATGCACACGGCAACATACACAAGCTCAACACCAGCGAAATCTCACCATGCTCAATATTATATAGATAATTCAGATAATATACTGATAATATGCTGAACACCCTCCTTTATGAATATAATGAGATACATAAGAGGGCAAAATTATCCAGATGAAAATCAAGAATCAAACATTTTTATTTTATTTTAAATAAACTAAACTTTATTTTAAAACTTTTTTTTTTTTTTTTCCATTTTTAGTAATGTGCTTTGTCATTTTTTTTTTTTTTTTTTTTTTTTTTTTTTTTTTTAAATATTGCTATTTAAGTTGTTTATTTTCATTTCAGTTTTAGCTTTTATTAATTTCTTATATATGTTAATAATTTTAGTGCTTCAACAACCAAGGCAACATTTCAACTAATATTTATAAAAAAAAATTTAAATTTATATTTTATTTTGGATCAAACATTTTTCAGAGCAATTTTTATTTTAGTTTTATTAGTACTTATATATATATATATATATTATATATATATATATATTATATATATATATATATATATATATATATATATATATATATATATATATATATATATATATATTTTTTTTTTTTTTTATGTTAATTTAGTAATTTCGTTATGTGCTTTATATAATTTTTTTACTTTCTTAAAAAAATATTGCTACTTCGGTTTAATTGATTTTTATTTCAGTTTTAGTTTATTTATTTCTAGTTAATAATTTTAGTGCTTCAACTTAAACTTATTTCAGTTTATTGCCAAGGTAACATTTCAACTAATATTTAGATTTATTTTATTTTATTTTATTTATATTAATATTCAGCTATTTAAACAAATGTTACACTGTTTCATAGTAAATATTGGATCTTTGAATTTATTTTAATTTTGTCATTTTATTTTTTATTTTAAAAAATGTTTTAGTTTTTATTTCATTTCATTTCCAGTTAATAATTTTAGTGCTTCAACTTAAAACTTATTTCAGTTTATTGTCAAAACAACATTTCAACTAATATTTATATTTTATTTAATTTATGTTCATATTAAGCTTTATTTAGAAATGCTTTAATAGTTTTAGATAATGCTGTTTCAAAGTAAATATTGAATCTTTGCATTTTCATTCTAAGATGAAAACACCTCAATACTGTGTGTTTATTTACAGTAAAAGAGACTGTGGTATTTAAATCAATCATTTCAAATGTTTTAAAGTCTTTCGATGAGGATTCATAACACCAGCCTTAATATATTTATACATACGCATAAATAATGCCACGCAGCAGTATCAAGTAAACACTTTTTAAAGTAACTATTCAAGTGTTGACTATTAATGCAGTTTGTTTTATTTGAAATATGTTCTTAATTGCATCAAGCATTTCTGTTCATTTAAATAAAAAAATGCGTCATGACAGTTTATAATTAACTATTTGCATCCATTTGATTTTATTTCAATAATAATATTTTTTTTAAATTTGTTAATTGTGAAAACAATAAAAGGTGTAAATATGCCTAGATGTAGAACAAGAAAGATTCAATTAGTTAAAATCACTAATTGTTTGGATGATAAATATATAAACCTGGTTATTGTGTATTTAAATAACATTTAGATTTACACAAATCTCATTCTCACTCGTTTCATTTATGTATGACCGACGTGTGTGTGTGTGTGTGTGTGTGTGTGTGTGTGTGTGTGTGTGTGTGTACGTGTGTGTACGTGTGTGTACGTGTGTGTACGTGTGTGTACCTTTCCCCATCACACGCGTGAACTGTCCCGCGATATCTCCGTCAGAGATGGGTGCGGACGAGGACTCTCCATCACACGCTGGAGGATTGTGGGTCTGGAAGCCCTCAGTGTCCTTCTCTTCGCTGGGATTGGCTGCTTTATCAACAGGTGTAACTCCAGGCTCCACCTCCTTCTGGGCAGCAGTGGGCGGGGTATAAACTTTGATTGGCGTGATGATGATCTGCTGAAGCTCTTGCAAAGCATTCCGAACGTTCCCGCCTTCCAGAATATCCTGAAATCAACAACACATTCTGTGATAAGCAGACAATATAAGAATGTGAAGGAACGAAAATCCAGATCCTTGCTGACTAATTCACCTTTTCAAGAGATTTCAGGAGGCTCTGTCGTTCTCTAAGTTTCTGTATGCTCAGAGCGATCTTATGTCGAGCTCCCTTTGTCACGTTCTGAAAGAAACAAGCATGATGCAACGAATAAACGCTGAGAGTCGGATGAAGTGGCATAAACCTCCAGAAGTCATCAGGACGATCACTTCACAAACAGCATCACTCTTGTACCAATGTGAACATGCGGTGGGTGGGGCTTCCAGCTGATCAGGTGTTGATGTGGGCGGGGCTCACCTGCGACTCCAGGTGTTGTTCTGTGAGAATCATCATCTCTTCATACGTCATCTGAGAAAATAGCGATGCGTATTTATGCAGACGAAGACTCTTCAGCCAGGCCGGGACGTCTGGAGGAGGGACAACACACACACACACACACACACACACACCAAAGTAATTAATAAAACTAAAGCCTTACATGACTAGTGTGTGTTCGCATCGCACAGTTCTTCCTAACGTTACTGACACTTTAGAGTGATAAACATGCATGAATGTAAATGTGTCAATATATTAGATCAGTGCATTTGGTCTTAAAGTGACAGTAGCCTAATAAACCTGCTGCTGTCTGTCATTAATATTAATCAAACAACTGACACAAAAAAAAAAAATCACTTCCTATTTTAGACTGATTCACTTTTGTATGTCAGTGTATATTTGATTCATACAGTGAAGACTATGTAGTGATTTATTTTTACATTTGATTATTCAATTTTTTCCGAGTACTGTACCTGAAAAACTTAATTTGCATCCGTTCTATTGTATTTTTCCTATTGTTTGCAATTTGTTATTTTAAATAAATAAAAATAAAAAATACAAACAAAAAATAAAAAAATAGTTAAAACAAAATTAAATTAAATAAATTAAAATTAAATAATTGAAATTAAATTAAATAAATTAAATAAAATTAAATAATTAAAATAAATGAAATTATATAAAATAAAAAAAATAAAAAATATATATAAATAAAATTAAATTAAATATTAAATTAAATTAAATTTCTCATATCGTGGAATGAGATTTGTGAGTTCAGTGTGGTCACCTTTCATTCCACTCCCGTCCTCCTGAAATGTGTTGCGCGTGTTGCTCTGTTCCTCCGTCTGTTCGCTGCCTGATGATGCGACGCTGCTCTGGGGCGACAGGGGGGCGTGTTCTGCTCCGGCCACACCCTGACATCCAACACCCTCCTCCTGGTTCAGCCAATCAGAGCTGCAGGCTGGCTGATTGGCGGGTGTGAGTGACATCGAGGGCTTCAGTGGGCTTGGCTGCACCTGACCAGGCAGTCCTGTTGAGCAGTTATTCAAAATGAGTGAAAAGTCGACTGAGCGACATCTTCAAATGGGTTATATTATAATCCGTCACAACTATGACTGACAAATACACATTGCATCATATTAAGCTTATTCGTTTATATAATAACAATAATAATAATAATAATCGAGAGAAGCAGTAATCAATTACTCAACACAAACTTAATGATCGTGACAGGCCTACTTTATTTATTCCCTATGACCATCTCAGCAGCAGACGACAAAGTCACATGCTCTTTACCCGTGTTGCCGCCGCTGTTGACAGGCGAGGTCACGCCACCCGTGCCAGGGAAAGGCATGTGTCCGTTCTGTCCGGCCGGCGAGCTGCATGTGGATGGCAGCTTCTCTTGCCAGGAGTACGACGGCTCCAGGGACTCGGCCGAACAGGGCCACTCGTCTGACCCCTGCCGGGCGTGATGGTACGGTCCGGGCGGAGGCGGCCGGGATGACAGGTGCTCCTCCAGATGATTGAGCCACATGGCCAGAGAGTTGCGGTCGTCAAGGGTGGTGGCGGGATGAATGAGGGCGTAGGAAAGCAGCTGCCGACTCTCCTCCACAAACAGGCTGCTCTCGATAGTGTGGCTCAAGACCTTCTGCAGGAGGTTCATGTATTCACACTTGGCTTCGCTGTTCCGTGGCTGCAGCAGGGGGAGATGGGATAGCAGGAGGGACACGGCTTTCTCCTTCGGCTCCTGCTGCCATTGACTGACGATGGCTACAGAAAGAGAGAGAGAGGTCTTAGTTTTATTGTGCTGGTCTGATGCTTTTATGTTCAAAACTTAAATGTGAACCCTTTTAAAGGGACAGTTCACCCAGAAAGTTAGACAGATCCAGGTTACTGTCTGCTTTCACTGTATGGAGCATATGGAACAATAGTAAATTTACGAAATACATTTTATTTTTGGATGAATTATCCCTTTAAAATTAATATCTGAAGATCCATCCTGAAGTGCTGATTATCATGTTTTACCTGCATTGTTGGCTTCTGCCTCTAGTATGTGTATCTCTGTGCAGTCGGCCAGCCAGTGGTCCAGACAGATGTGCAGAAACCGGGCCTGTGTCCGAGAAACACGCTTCAACAATGACAATAGCGCCACTGTCTGTTCACACTCGTTCCAGCTCTTAAACCAGTCTGTCAAAATCCCCACTTGGTCCCGGAACATCATGGCGAGTTTCTTTAGAATCCGGGGGCGGGGCTTAGGGGAGGGGGCGGGGTCTGTATAAAATGGGGCGGGGTAACAGGCAGTGCTCCAGTCCACTCAAAGATGCATTGGAAACCCCTCACATGGTGAGCCCAGCGGACGCCACCAAGGCAGAGGGCCGACGTTTGGGTTCAGGGTTCAAAAGGTCACAGGCGGATGCACAGGCGGTTTCCGTGAGGAAACGTAGGCGCCTCTAGCGCATCTTCATTTGTACACGGATGCCGGCAGCTGCAGACAGAAAACACTCATGTTAAATAAAGCACACTGATCACAAACAAACACCAAACCAAACCTGAGGCGTTTCCAGTCTGAGACTCATGCATCTCTGTTTCTGTCTCAGATTAGAACAGAGCTGCCACATAATCAGATTCCCACCTTACTGCAGACCACAGCAACTCTCAGCGGCGGATTACATCCATCACCACAGCTGATCTGGACCCACACGCTACTCAACTACTCACATCCGCCTCAGTGTGCCTCAGCTGACCGGAGCACAGGGTAAAACCAGTCGGACGAGGGTAAAATCAGACTAGGGCAAAATCAGCCAGACGAAAATCAGCCAGACTAGAGTAAAATCAGTGAGACAAGGGTAAAATCAGCCAAACGAAAATCAGCCAGACAAGGATAAAATCAGCCAAGGGTAAAATCAGCCAGACGAAAATCAGCCAGACGAAAATCAGCCAGACGAAAATCAGCCAGACGAAAATCAGCCAGACGAAAATCAGCCAGACTAGGGTAAAATCAGTGAGACGAGAGTCAAATCAGCCAGAGGAAAATCAGCCAGACGAAGATAAAATCAGTCAGATGAGGGTAAAATCAGTCAGACTAGGGTAAAAATCAGCCAGACAAGGATAAAATCAGCCAGACGAGTGTAAAATCAGCCAGACGAGTGTAAAATCAGCCAGTGGAAAATCAGCTAGACAAGGATGAAATCAGCCAGACGATGTTAAAATCAGCCAGACAAAAATCAGCCAGACAAGGATAAAAATCTGCCAGACTAGGATAAAATCAGACAAGGGTAAAATTAGCCAGACTAGGTTAAAATCAGCCAGATGAAAATCAGCCAGACAAGGATAAAATCAGTGATTCAAGGGTAAAATCAGCCAGACAAGGGTAAAATCAGTAAAGAGAGTGTCAAATCAGCTAGACAAGGGTAAAATCAGCCAGAAATTAGTAAAATCAGTCATAAATTCTAGTAAAATCAGCCAGACTAGGTTAAAATCAGCCAGACGAAAATCAGCCAGACAAGGATAAAAATCAGCCAGACTAGGGTAAAAATCAGTGAGACGAGGGTAAAATAATTCCGACTAGAGTAAAATCAGCCAGACAAGGATAAAATCAGCCAGACTAGGATAAAATCAGCCAGACTAGGATAAAATCAGTGAGTCAAGAGTAAAATCAGCTAGACAAGGGTAAAATCAGCTAGAAATGAGTATAATCAGTCATAAATTCTAGTAAAATCAGCCAAGAGAGGGTAAAATCCGTGAGATGAAAGTAAAATCTACCAGACGAGGGTAAAATCATTCAGGAGAGGGTAAAATCAGTGAGATGAAGGTAAAATCAAACAGATGAGGGTAAAATCAGTCAAGAGATTGAAAAAAATCAGCCAGAAGAAGGTACAAACACAGACA
The DNA here is from genome assembly GCF_019924925.1 of Ctenopharyngodon idella. Lineage (NCBI taxonomy): Eukaryota > Metazoa > Chordata > Actinopteri > Cypriniformes > Xenocyprididae > Ctenopharyngodon > Ctenopharyngodon idella. The sequence goes on from NC_067234.1 coordinate 35,730,458, forward strand.
AGGTGTAAAATAGTGCTGGGTATTGAAAGTTTCCACAATTTGATTTTGATTCACAAGTTTGCGATTCGATTCGGTTCTGATCTTGATTTAGTTCAATTCGGTACAGTACATGTCAACCTCTTTCAACTAATGATGTAAATTATACAGGGAGCCGTCAGTCGCTACATTACTATATTACAGGTTAAAGTTAACTGATTTGAATACATTTAAATTGCATTAAACATTTAAACGGTGGCTGTAAAAAAGACTTGTTTTCATGATTCATTCAAACATACATTAAATACTGAACAGGTAAAGTAAAAATTTAACAAATATATAATATAGTGCTTATAAAAATGCTCCTCTCTAGAATTATTTTTTTGGCTATCGAGTTTATGGTCATTGAATGGCTTTTCTGAGGTAAATGTGACGTTAAGCAGTTTTATTTATGTCTTTCCCCAGTTGAGACTAAAAGATTACATGAGACATGATTAATTTCGGAAAGTTGTACTGTATATTTCAACATCCCTTCTTATGTTTATTTAGTGCTAAAACCACACAGATGAGGTGTGAAACAAAATGAGTAAATAGTCAGAAGAGTGCACATTCAGACAAATGAGAGTAAAAAGCATAAAGACGAGGTGTAAAATTAGGGTAAATGAAAAAAAGAAAAAAAGAAATTAATAAATACAGTCAGATGAGAGGTAATTTCAGGCACATGAGGTGTAAAAACATGGTAATATTAAAAGAAATGAGTAAGAGGGGCACATTCAGACAGGTGATTGTAAAATTACACACATGAGAAGTAAATACAGTCAGAAGGAGATGAACTCCGTCAGATGGGCGTACATTCAGTAAAATAACACAGATGAAGTGTAAATTCAGACAAACAGGGTAAAATCGGTCAGATAAAATGTGCATTCTGTCGGATGAGGGGTAAACGCGGTCAGATGGGGGAAAATCCTTCAGATGATGTTAAATTCATATAGACAGCAGGTAAAATCAGTTAAATATGAAATCTGAATGTGAATTATTTCGATGTGAGGCGGCGATGTATCGATAGCCGCTGTTAGCTTTAAAACACACACACACACAAACATACATACATCGCAATTAAACACATACGGAACAAAACAAAAATGCATGTAAATATTACAATGATTAAACAAGCTACAGCGGTGCAGATCTAATGTTTATAGATCCTTAATCATAGGCGAAATGAAATAAACACTGAGCACTGAAGCGCGGCTAACAGGCCTGATGCTAAATGCTAATGCTAACGCCAATCTAACTGAACACACACACACATACACCCCAACACACCGTATAACAATAACAACACACCTGATTCTTCATTACACTTAATAACATACAGTTCATGAGGGGAAGCGTCGCCTACACACACTACAACTCAAACCCAGAGCTAACACACACACATTAATCACACTGCACTAACACACACATGCACACACTTACTGAGAAACACGCGTGAGAAGTGCGTGGAAACACACCGGTGATAGGGAAACACAGATGGGCCTGAAGATCACTGGAGCTGCTGTACCGACAGACAGACCGAACCAGCGCGCGCTCACACACTCACTGGAGCTCCAGCGCGCGCGCTCCGCTCTCTCTCTCTCTCTCTCTCTCTCTCTCTCTCTCTCTCTACCGCACTCATTCAGTTTGTCAGTCTCTCTCACCCTCTTTCACTCAATACAGATCACTACCAATTCAGTTGTTCAATACATTTCAATCCCATCTGCCACCCCAGAATTATTCCAGCATAAAATATAAATACCGCTTTTCAGCATGACAGTGCTAGTCCGCTTCATTAACTAATGACTCTTATGAACCGGTTCTTGGGGAGTCAAAAACACACCGCGCAACCAGTGTATTTACGTACAAATGGACTGAGAGAAATATTTTATAGAAAAGACTAGTGTAGAAGATAAAATTGTGTTATATGACCATGTTTTCTTGTCCCAACTAGTAATGCATCACAGTAATCATGTCTAGAGATCATGAATGAAACATCAGCATATGAACAACATTCAACATTCAACACAAGTTGCTGTCATATAAGTAACATCCTTCTAAATGCAAATTTCTAAGAGATAATAAGTATTCTGAGAGTAATACCAGTCTTATCAGAATTTAATAGAAGAAAATTACTAGTCATCCAATATTTTATATCTGTAACACACTCTGTCAGCTTGGATAATTTAAATATTTCATCTGGTCGTGATGAAATATATAACCGAGTATCAACAGGGGAAACTAATTCCATGTTTTCTTATAATATTACCAAGTGGCAGCAGCATGTATATTAAAAATAAAAGAGGTCCTAACACAGAGCCTTGCAGCACTCCATAATTTCCTGACGTTAAATTGGATAATTCCCCGTTTAAACAAACAAAATGGTAACAGTCTGATAGGTACGATCTAAGCCACCTTAATGCCTGTCCTTGAATACCTGTGTAATTTTTTAGTCGATCTAAGAGTATGTCATAATCTATAATGTCGAACGCAGCGCTAAGATTAAGTAAAACTTGGTCAGAAGCTAGAACAACAAGTTGTAACATATGAAAAACAGACGACGTCAAACTAAAAAGTTTTAGAAAAAAAATGAGTAAATATAGTTAAAAGAGGGCACATTCAGACAGGTAAGGGTAAAATTACACTCATGAGAAGTAAATACAGTCAAAAGGACATAAACTCCGTCAGATGGGTGTACATTCGGTAAAATAACATAGATAAGGTGTAAATTTAGACAAACGAGAGGATGAGGGGGTCAGATGAGGGGTAAACGCAGTCAGATGGGGGGGGATCCTTCAGATGATGGTAAATTCATAGAGACAGCGTGTGAAATTAGTTATATATAAAATATTATCTGAATTTAAAAGAAGAAAATTACTAGACATCCATTATTTTATATCTTTAACACTGTCAACTTGGATAATTTAGAGATTTTATCTGGTTGTGATGAAATATATAACTGAGTTTTATCGGCATAACAGTGGAAACTAATTCCATGTTTTCTTATAATATTACCAAGCGGCAGCAGCATGTATATTAAAAATAAAAGGGGACCTAACACAGAGCCTTGCAGCACTCCATAATTTACTGACATTAAATTGGATAATTCCCCTTTTAAATAAACAAAATGGTAACCGTCTGATAGGTATGATCTAAACCACCTTAAAGGGATAGTTCACCCAAAAATGAAAATTCTATCATCATTTACTCACCCTTAAGTTGTTCCAAACCTGCATGAATTTCTTTGTTCTGCTGAACCCAAAGGAAGATATTTTGAAGAAAGACAATCAGATAAAAGGTGCATTCTGTCGGATAAGGTGTAAACGCAGACAGATGGGGGGAAATCCTTCAGGTGATGGTAAATTCACAGAGACAGCAGATGAAATTAGTTATATATGAAATATTATCCAAATTTAATAGCTTGGATAATTTAGAGATTTCATCTGGTCATGATATACTATATAAATATATAGTATCATCGCCATAACAGTGGAAACTAATTCCAATTTTTTTTTATAATATTACCAAATGGCAACAGCATGTATATTAAAAATAAAAGAGGTCCTAACACAGAGCCTTGCAGCACTCCATAAATTACTGATGTTAACTTGGATAATTCCCCGTTAAAATAAACAAAATGGTAACAGTCTGATATGTATGTTCTAAACCACCTTAAAGGGATAGTTCACCCAAAAATGAAAATTCTGTCATCATTTACTCACCCTTAAGTTGTTCCAAACCTGTATGAATTTCTTTGTTCTGCTGAACCCAAAGGAAAACATTTTGAAGAAAGTTTGTAACCAGGCCACTTTTGGGCACCATTGACTTCCATAGTAGGGGAAAAAAATACTATGGAAGTCAATGGTGCCCCAGAACTGTTCAGTTTCTCACATTCTTCAAAATATCTTCCTTTGTGTTCAACAGAACAAAGAAATTTATACAGGTTTGGAACAACTTGAGGGTGAGTAAATGATGACAGTATTTTCATTTTTGGGTGAACAATCCCTTTAATGCCTGTCCCTGAATACCTGTCTAATTTTGTAGTCGATCTAAGAGTGTCATGATCTATAGTGTCGAACGCAGTGCTAAAATCAAGTAAAATTACTTGATTACAGCTTTGGTCAGAAGCTAGAACAAGTAGTAACATTTAAAAACGTTTGACGAACGTCCAACTAAAACATTTTAGAAAAAAAATGTTTTATGAACAATGCATTAACAATGTTTTTGAGAACATTATTAAAGACCAGATAACTTTAAACAAATATTCTATTAATGTTACTGGAAGGACGTTTGTTCATAACTTTGAGAGAACCTTGCCAGAACGTTATGTACATTTCTGAGAACATGGGTGTGTTCAGAACAGATTCCATCATACTATTACTACTATGTCTGCTGGATGTATATTTTGCATAAGTAAATTTCCTGTATGTATAGAAGAGCTGAACTAGATTTGTCCAAATATGGTCCATATAGCAGTATTTATTTTTTTTTTTTTTCAAAATAACTTTTTATTTCTGAACTAGATATACTGAGTTAAACGTGCATAAAGCTTTGAAACATATTATTGCTGCATACATGCTGTTTCTGCTCACTATGCAGTGCACTAGTCTTCTCAACTGATTCTGCTCAGTGCTGCTCTCTGCTGGATGGGCTAAAACCAAAGTGACTGCATGACTGAGAAAAAAACAACCACACAAGAATCATTTTCAGCATTTTGTTGTTTGTAAAAAATCTAAAATAAATATCCATATTTCTGAATCTCATCTTAGCAATTCATTTGAAAAAATAATCTGTCATTCTTTAAGACACCAGAAGACAGTGAGTTTGACGTCAAAAGACTCAGAAAGTGTCTTCAGCATCCTGTCACAAGAGCCCAAAGAGGAACTGCAGAGCTGCAGGATGGTAAGACGGATCTCATCAATGCTTCTGTTAGATCTAAATTTATCAATAATGTGTTAATTTATGAATCTCAAAGCATCGTGAGGTGCTGTAGAGTCGCTTTATGATTTTAATTTTGTTGAAACAGGATGCAATGAATTACAGCAGCAGAGTAAAACAGCACTTCCTGTCCTCAATCTCTTACACAAGCATTTATAATGGCGTTAACCCAGCTAACAGGGAGAGTTCTAACTTTAGCTAATGTTCTGGCAAGGTTCTCTCAAAGTTATGAACAAACATTCTTCCAGTAATGTTAATAGAACGTTTGTTTAGAGTTATCTGGCCTTTAATAATGCTCTCAAAATGTTAGCACAAAAATGAAGCAACAAAAACAGTAATATTTTATTTCTGAAATATTTTAGTTGGATGTTTGTCTAAATGTTTCAGAACATTCAGAGAACATTCAAGTAACGTTCTCGTAATGTTTGCAAAATGATAAAATGGAATGTTCCCTTAATGATCGTACAACATTTTTAAAACAAGCATTCAGAGAACATTCAGAAATAACATTGTCATAACTTAATGGTAATGTTAGCAAAATGTTCTTAGAACATATTTTTGCTAGCTGGGGATTCAGTCAGAGTAAATGATTGTAGTGATTTTCATAATTTGAGATATGAATACATTGGTCATGTTTCATCAGTCGAGTTCTCTAGTCGTGTGCGAGGTGGATGTCAGTCTGCAGGAGAAGCTCAAGAAGTTTCGCTTTCGTAAGGAGACGAACAACGCAGCCATTCTGAGTGAGTTTCACAGGGAAACCAGTATGTTTGTCTTTGCAAATAAATGCAGCTCTTGTCACACTGAAGCTGTTTTACTGGGCTGATATTTGTCAGACACTCATTAAATGCATGTTTTCTTTAGTGAAAATCGATATGGAGAAACAGCTGGTCATCCTGGAGGAAGAATATGAGGTCAGTTTGTTTATGTGTGATGCTCCGAGGGTCATGAGGTTAGAGGTCTTTGCTCTGTTAACCTCTGTTTGTGTGTGTGTTTCAGAATATCTCTCTGGATGAACTCAGAGAAGAACTTCCAGAGCGTCAGCCACGATATCCTTACTGCTGCCACAGCAAATGAGATGTTCATATGTCTTTAGGGTTATTATAGTTAACTAAGACTATATACATATTTAATAACAAACTTTTTTGCTACTAGAAATGAAATTACCATTAACTGAAATAGAAAACATGCATAGTAACCAACACAATGGAAAGGGAACACAAGAAATAATGAGAAACAAACTAAAAGTCCATAAGAACAAAAGAAATGATAAGAAATTAAAAAGAAATTAAAACCAAAACTGAACGTGACATTACCCGCCTCCCTTTGTAAGGCGGCTCCTGATGCCTAAACGGGACCATCAGACGAGGAGGGATTGACAGGGCAGGTGGTAGAAGAGACTGCGCGGAAGCCAGCAAGGGGACGAGAGCCCAGAGCGACCCAGAAGTCGGCCAGGAAGATGGTGACCAACAGCGGAACAGATGAAGGGAGGAGTCAGGAAGTCATGAGCGTGACCGACTGAAGTGACCTCAGGAGATGTGGAGACTAAGGCGGTGTCTGATAGATGGAAAGGCCAGGTGACACCGGAGGACCAGGAAACCAAGGCAGAGCATTGGTGACGAACGTCCGAGGTGGAGTCAGGGTGCTGGAGGACTGAGGTGGAGCCAAAAGGAGTGAGGACTGAGGCGGAGCTGGAGGTAAGGAGGAGTCTGATGGAGCCGAAGGGGTGGAGGAACAAGGTGCAGCCGAAGGCCGTGGAAGTCCGTGGCGGAGGTAGAGCGATGACTGACCAAGTTGGAGCTGGAGGGATGATGGTCCTTGGTGGAGCCGAGGGAGAAAGGAGCCAAGATGGAGCTGACAGGTTGACGGTCTGAGGTGGAATCATGGGCTCGGAGACCAGAGGCAGAGCCAGGGGATCAACACAACAAGGCGGAGCTGGAGAGCAGGCGGCCTGATGCATTGTAGCATCGTTAGGCTGAGTCGCAGGAGGAGGAGGAGGAGGAGGAGGTGGAGTTGAACGGGACCAGCAGAGCCGACACAGAGGAACTGGATGCCTTACTTGGAGGAGGAGGGAATGAGAGGTTGGGTGGGACCATCAGCGACTTGAGGCTATTCAGAACCATCGGCAATGACAAAGACTTGGAGCCGGGCATAACCAGTAGCAACTTAGAAGACTTGGAGCTGGGTGGGACCGGAAGAAATGAATGAGAAGAGGAGCTTGACTGCTGGGCAGGACCAGTAGAGGAGGAAGAGCTTCAGACCGGACTAAATCGTCCAACCAGCCGGACAAGACCGGCAGAGTCGGAAGAGCTTTGGGATTAGGCATATGGTTGGGATCCAGTGCCAGGATATCGAGTGCCGCTAATATTCCCACCGGAACGGATATGGGGACCACCTCACTGGTCAGACTGGGCGACAGGCCTTGGCTCCATTGCAGGCATTGGCTCTGGGTCTGCGGTGGGCTCAAGCTCAGTTTCCATGGTGGGTGTGGGCTCTGGTTCTGGGTCTGCTCTTTCCTCCTGTTCACACACCGCAGAAATTCCCTCTAGGACCATGCCCAGATACCTTAGCCTTTGCCGCAATGTTAAGACCGACGTAGTAGAAGGTGCAGAGGCAGTCATTTGGGTAGTTGGTTTGGTACCCTAAGTCCAAAAACTCTCGTGTATGGTCCTCAAGGGAGCGATCATCCTGGCAGAGGAGAAGAAGACGGACGGTTGCTAAATCCATATTAAATCCTTTCCTTAGTCTGGTGTTCTGTCACTCTTGTGGTCAGGTAAGAAGACAAGTCGATGCACAGCGGATCTATAAGTAATGATATGACGTTTGACACAGAGGCTTCGAAGCTTGTATCAAAAAAACGAAACATCTCACAGTGAAGCACTGTATCGGAGCTTGATTCGTTTTGCCATAACCACGTGATCGGTGACATCCGAAGCTTCGTTTTCGCACACAACCACGTGACTGCTTCGTATTCTGATTCACATAATGTGAACCCTTGCGCAGATGTGAAGTGTCATTTGCTTTTTAGCAAAAGAATATGTCATAATACGAATAAATATTTACATGTGCAGTTTTGTGCATGTTCAGTTTGTATTTATTCCCAGTTCATACTTCATTCTATGACAATCTTTATTTATTTTGATAATATATGCCCAAGCTTGCCTATTTCCCCCCCAGAGAATTATTCACATACTCATTTATTCAAATTGTGTAAGTAAAAAGACACGTGAAAGTCCAAAAATAGCTGGGTCATCTGGGACGCAAATGCAGTTTTTTTCCACCTTTTGACCACAAGATGTCTTTAGTATGCACCGTGTTGAAAAGCTTCGAGTAATGAACCTTTTTATCTGTGTGTTTTCTTTAACTTGGTGCACATATATTGTGTACAGTTATAAACTGACCCACGGAGACGGACGTGTGTCATATCCACTCTGCTTCATCTTCTCTAGTCCTGTGGGTGAGTAAAGAGAAAATAAACCAGCTGGAGGCTGTCAGTATATTAGTCCATGTGCTTCATACTTTGCTCTTGATTTCCATTGGAGTTGAATCTTTTACCTGTGCACATCATCAGTGTCTTATGGAGATCTAAACTCTCACAGGCTGTAAACCAGAGCAGCAGATGATGTACGCAGGCAGCAAGAACAGACTGGTTCAGTCCGCAGATCTCACGAAGGTAAAGTATGTTTAGTCATGACCTTTATGGAGTCTTAGGACACTTAATACATTTCATCAACAGGCTGCAGTGTATCTGCGTAATTTCACTTCATTGAGCTCAGCTTTTTGAAGTCATTTTGTAAAGCCTTGTCATTAACTGAAGCTGTTAGTATTGTAATCTGTTAAATACACCATGATAAAACAGAATCTCCAGCTCTTTCACTGGACTGGATGAGATGCATTTGAAAATTGTGAAAAAAAAGATGAATTCTGTATTAATGCACATTATATAAAATGCCTGAAGTTATGTTAATAAACTACATTACTTGACGAAATTACTATTATTATTATGAATAAATGTATTTTTTTGTATGCTGGTGTCTTTGATTGTATTGCTGTTGGCATTGATTCATAAATCAATAAATCCTTTCTGTCCGTAGATTTTTGAGGTTCGTAATCCGGACGACCTGACCGAAGAATGGCTGAAGGAGAAATTGTCATTTTTTCGCTAAATTGTGACCAGAATCTTGAAATCATGCAGAAACAAAGTTCAAGAATGATTTTGAGTTGTTGTTTAAAAAAATACTTTATCATAATTCTTGCTCATTTCATTTTCTTAAATGTCTTATGTAAGACATTGTGCCTGTAAGTCTGTGTGAGCCATGTTCACAGTGGCCTAAAGCATTTTAATTAACATAATTCATAACATAAATCATGTTTTGAAGTCTCATTGTGTTTGAATCAGCTCATTTTGGTGACTTTTAGTGGATGTATGAAGTCAGGTGTAGAGAATCACATAAACTACCAACATCCTCCTCAATAAACAAACTCAGATGTAACAAAATCATTGTTTATTTACAATGTTTACACTGTAATGAAAGGAAAAACTACAAAAAAAGTCACTAATAAGTGATTTGCCCAGTCTTCATCCATAATGAAAAGCCAGAGAAATAAAACAGGAACATCAAACACCAAATGAAAACTACAGCAGGACAAAACTGTCATTCAGTTCATTTCTCACATCGATGTGAAACAGATGGCAGGACACACGTGTGTGATGCTCACAATCACAGCCATGAAACACGTCCAGGTCATATTTCATCACAAAATCACTGATTATCTTCATGACAAGTAAATGCAGGAAATGCACAAGCAAAACATAATTTCATTTGGGTGAAAAGGGACCTGGACATGTGTTTCATGACATTCACCAGAGAATACAAGAAAGAGTTTAGTTTTGAATGCTAACAGATAAAAGGAAAACATGTGAATGTGCGTCTCATTCGCTGTCGCTACCGTCGCTGGAGTCTGACGCTCTCTCGCTGCCGCTGTGCTGGACGCTGCTGCTGTTGCTCCTCGCTCGCCCACCCTCATCATCCTCGCTGTCGTCATCGCTGCCGAAGATCTCCTCCTCGTCACGCGCCGCGTCCCGGTCCTCGCCGCTCTCGCTGCCGCTGCTCTTCCTCTCGCGGCGCTTGCGGCCCTCCTCGTCCTCCTCCTCCTCCTCGTCTTCGTCAGCCGGCCGCTCCTCATCCTCACGGTCAGACTCGCTCTCAGAGTTGTCGGAGTCACTAGCCTTCTCTCGCTCCTCGCCTGAACACAGTATCATATCGTGATGTAACGCTGAGCATTCTAATAACAACGTCAAAGAAGCTTTTCAAACTACAAAGAATAAAGTAAACAATAGGCCAGGATTCTGATTGGCCGTGAGTGTTTTTATTGTTCATTAGCTGGAAAAAAAAAAGGAACCGATTTCAATGACATTGTTCCTCTGTGGCGTTATCATTATAGTTATGCTGTGGACTCTGTTCTCTTGGAGAATTTATTATTGTTCTTGGTGTGAATGAGCCTTCAGACTGAATCTACACAACACACTTTGACTGGAACCTCATTGAACTTTGTACTAAACACACACACATACACACTGCTGATATAATGTTGATGTGTGTTACCAGAGTCCTGCATGTCTTTCTCCAGGTCCAGCTCCTCCTCTTCATCCTCTGGCTCGTGATTCTCCAGCTGAGCCTTGCGAGCCTCCTGTCCATCAAACACACACACAGATCAGTGACCGCGTTCACATCAATCTGAATCAATTCAATCAGGCTTCTGAATCCTCTGTTTATATGCAAATATACAGTTGCTAAAAGTAAATGTAGGATTTACTGCAAATCTGAAAGTAAAGCGTTGTGAACTGACCTGAGCCTCCAGCTCTTTCTCGTTCATGTCTCTGTGTTTGCACACCAGCACAGCGTTTGTGGACGACTGAGCGCCAACCTTTGCTCGCCGCTTGCTCAGACGCACCCTAAAACACACACAGGTGGTCAGTAACAAACACACAGAAAGTGTGAGTCTGCTCTGGGTGGGCGGAGCCTGTCTGCATGATTGACAGTTACCTGGTCTCCAGCTCGTTGTAATAAACGCCGTCTCCGTCTCTGAAGATGAAGAAGTAGTTCTCCTCGTATCCTTTACTGGCCTTGTTCTTCACGTTCCAGTTGTATTCGCGAGCGATTTTATAATCGTACCTGCACACAAACACACATTAGACAGGTGAGTGTGTGACTGTGTAAAATCTACCTTTCCTCTGGACACACAAAGGCTTCATAAACCTCAGATTTGATAGTTAAATGTATATGCTAATGAATTCCAGACATTCATAAATTTATTATTTATCATTTAACACCATTTGAGCAATAAAAAGGTTAAATTCACACACATAATCATACAAAATTACAAAATGCCTTTATTTAGAGGCCAAAAAAAGTGCAAAGACAATACGTTTTCGACTCGCATCGTCATCAGTATCACAATAATATGCAATGAAAAATAAAATAAGGTTACAACAATCTCTTAGATTCTCAATTGTGAGATTTTCTATTTTTTATTTTTATTCTGTGGTGGAAACAAGCTTCTAGAGCTGCACGATTCTGGATAAATTGAGAATCACAAATTTTTTGTTTAAAATAGAGATCACGATTCTGAGGCAACAACTAATCAGTGTTTTTGAACAAATCTCTTGAATGATTCAATGACTCACTCATAAAGACTTCACTTGTTTCATTACTGGAAAAAATCAGTGTTTTTGAATGAATATCTGAATGATTCAATGACAAATACTTGTTTTAAAAGTCACCTACTGGTGTAACAATATAAATGACAATCTTTATTTGAAGCGTTGTTCCTTTCAAAAGGTGATTTGCTCTATTTTGATCACTACTGTAGACATCAGTGTTTATATCCAAACTATAAACTTTTATCCCAGTACTTCTGTGATCATCTGAATTATTATAAGACAGAAATAATGAAACTATGTGTTTGAAAAGGCTGTTTGTGAAGCTGTTTCATATCTATACATGACAACAGCTCTCTCTGGATCAGAACATAGATCTGAATGTTCGCTGTGACCGTACTTGTCAAAGGTTTAATAGATTTAGACGAATCATTGACATTTAGGAACAAGATAGAGTGAGTGTTTGAATCAAGACCGTCTTTTTTAACGATTAATCGTGAAGCTCTAGAACCAACTAACGTTTAACTCTGAATATTGACATCACTAAAATTCATTCCGCTTGAGTTTCATGAATAAGGCTGGCTGTGTGTGTGTGTGTGTGTGTGTGTGTGTCTTACACTTCATCAGGCATGTACTCCAGATCCTCCTCCACGTCTCTCTTGCGTTTGCGCATCGTGTCCTCGTTGGGAAGGAAGTACGCCACAAACTGATTCCCCTCCTCGTCCATCATACCCCTGAAAACACACAATGCCACTGAATCTGTGCTGTCCTGCTTATGCTTGTGAAATATGATCGATTTACACTGATTATATATTTTCTGAGGATTCACACACACCTGATCATGGCCTGTGACATCATGTCCACTCCGGCTGGCGCAGAAACATCTTTAGGTGCCGGATCTGAATCAAAGATGACTTGAGCGCATGGATTAATCCACATCTGTGACCAGAGACAGACAGATGTGAGCACGTCGACCAATATATCGTTTTTAGTGATTAATCAGCACCGATAGTTGTTTAATTGTGAGTGTGTGTGTATGAGTGTGTGCGTGTGTGTGAGTGAGAGAGAGACCTTGAAGTCTGGGAAGACGGGCAGCACCTCCACAGGTGTGACTCTGGGTTTGCTGTAATGCTGGGCAATCTGAAAGATTCAAACAGAAGAATGGATTCAGACATCAAACGGATACCGACGTCACGTGTGTGTGTGTGTGTGTGTGTGTGTGTGTGTGTGTGCTCACGGATTTCTGTGCATCTTCAAAGGTTTTCTCAATGGCAGCGATCTGACTGTCTCTGTCTTTGTAGATCTCCTCCTCTGTGAACTGCTGCTTCACGGACACACCGATCCTACAGGACAACACACTCATTTAGTAACACTTTACAGAAATTTAAAAGGCCGGTCATTTTTGACCAGGAACAACAAATTAGGTAAAGGATTTTCACAACCGCACAATAATTACACGGTAACATGGACACCTTCAAATAAAGTGTAACGGCTCATATTGAGATGTGAGACGGATTCACTCACTTGACTTCCACCTTCTCATTGGAGACGCCGTATCTGTTGAACTCGGTGGAGATGTACTCCGTCTTCCTCATCCACGGCACCACTTTCGCATGCTGCTGCGACCTGAACACACACACACACACACGTCTGTCAGCCTCAGTGCTGGGGTCAAAGTAGGGCTGGATGATTAATCGAAAAGTAATCGAAACCGAAATTCAGAACCTCTAACTGATGTAATTTTCCCATGTTGGTTTTTGTTGGTTTTTTAATCCTCTTAATACTTCCCCCTTAAAAACATACTACCGTGACTCCGCCCCATCCAGTCAGTGGCATAAAACAGAGACACACAGAGATGAAGCACGAGTGGTGAGCCTTGCCTCTTCACTAAACTTTGTCACTTGTATTTGTTTTACGGTTTGCCAGTTTGGACATTCAAGCGATTTTAGACGATCGGATGTGTATTATTATATCGAGCTACTGTGCTCACGCAGCTCCACTGTGGCACAAAAACTCATACAAACAGTAGCTGTGAAGATCACATGCACAGAGAGGAACACAGAAGCTGCACAAAACGTGAAGATCGCGCGCACTGAGGAGCAGAAACCAGTTGTCAGCGCTATCACTAAAGCAGCTTAGAAACTCAAAACTTATTATAGCATATATTTTTATACTTTTGAAGAAACTATTTACAACCTACAGCTTCACAATTAATAGAGAGACGGTATGACTAATTCACACACGCAATCACTCTCATTACTGGTACTGTGCTAATTTATCTTTATCTGATTTACAACGAGCAGAAATCTGTAAGAAATGTTACAAACCATAGATAAAATAACTGCTGAAAGTGAGCTGCTATGTCAGATCACTCTTTCAATAGGAAAAAATATCCCACCTTTAATAGTCAATCATATTTACAGTACAAACTGAGGGCAACAAAAAAAAAAACCTGGAAACAAAATAATCGTTCATTAATCGTAATCGAGGTTTTGATTTTAGGCCATAATCGTCCAGCCCTAGGTCAAAGGTCACTTACAGGAGAATGACATGAGTCTCTCGTACCTCTTTGAGCTGGACGGAGCCGTGATTTCCTCCTCCAGCAGTTTCTCATCAGCGGGATCCAACAAAACTGAAACACACACAAGCATTTGATTTCTATAGTCTGGTATATGCAGATTAGAGATTTTACATGGAGTGTGTGTGAGCGTGCGTGTGCATGAATGTGTGTGTGAGCGTGTGTTTAGTAAGTTTGTGAGTGACTGCGTGTGTGTGTATGAGTGTGTGTGAGAATGTGTGTCTGTAAATGTGTGTCAGAGTGAGTGTGTGTGAGTGTGCGTTTAGTAAGTTTGTGTATGTGTGTGTGCGTGTGTGAATGTGTGTGTGTGAATGTGTGTGTTAGTGTTTATGAGTGTGTGAATGTGATTCTGTAAGTGTCTGTGTGTGCGCGTCTGTGAGCGTGTATGAGTGTGTGTGTTTAGTAAGTTTATGTGTGTACGAGTGATTGAGTTTGTGTGTGTATGTGTGTGTGAGTGTTTAGTAAGTTTGTGTGTACGTGTCTGAATGTGTGTGTGAGTGTGCGTAAGTGTGTATGAGTGTGTGAGTGTGTGTGAATGTGTGTCTGTAAGCGTGTGTCAGAGTGAGTGTGTGTGAGTGTGCATTTAGTAAGTTTGTGTGTGTGTGTGTGTGTGCGTGTGTGAATGTGTGCGTTAGTGTTTATGAGTGTGTGTGAATGTGATTCTGTAAGTGTCTGTGAGCGTGTATGAGTGTGTGTGTTTAGTAAGTTTATGTGTGTACGAGTGATTGAGTTTGTGTGTGTACGTGTGTGTGAGTGTTTAGTAAGTTTGTGTGTACGTGTCTGAATGTGTGTGTGAGTGTGCGTAAGAGTGTATGAGTGTGTGTGAATGTGTGTCTGTGTCTGTCAGAGTGAGTGTGTGTGAGTGTGCATTTAGTAAGTTTGTGTGTGTGTGTGTGCGCGTGTGTGAATGTGTGCGTTAGTGTTTATGAGTGTGTGTGAATGTGATTCTGTAAGTGTCTGTGAACGTGTATGAGTGTGTGTGTTTAGTAAGTTTATGTGTGTACGAGTGATTGAGTTTGTGTGTGTATGTGTGTGTGAGTGTTTAGTAAGTCTGTGTGTACGTGTCTGAATGTGTGTGTGAGTGTGCGTAAGTGTGTATGAGTGTGTGAGTGTGTGTGAATGTGTGTCTGTAAGTGTGTGTCAGAGTGAGTGTGTGTGAGTGTGCATTTAGTAAGTTTGTGTGTGTGTGCGTGTGTGAATGTGTGCGTTAGTGTTTATGAGTGTGTGTGAATGTGATTCTGTAAGTGTCTGTGAGCGTGTATGAGTGTGTGTGTTTAGTAAGTTTATGTGTGTACGAGTGATTGAGTTTGTGTGTGTACGTGTGTGTGAGTGTTTAGTAAGTTTGTGTGTACGTGTCTGAATGTGTGTGTGAGTGTGCGTAAGTGTGTATGAGTGTGTGTGAATGTGTGTCTGTGTCTGTCAGAGTGAGTGTGTGTGAGTGTGCATTTAGTAAGTTTGTGTGTGTGTGTGTGTGTGTGTGTGTGCGCGTGTGTGAATGTGTGCGTTAGTGTTTATGAGTGTGTGTGAATGTGATTCTGTAAGTGTCTGTGTGTGCGCGTCTGAGCGTGTATGAGTGTGTGTGTTTAGTAAGTTTATGTGTGTACGAGTGATTGAGTTTGTGTGTGTATGTGTGTGTGAGTGTTTAGTAAGTTTGTGTGTACGTGTCTGAATGTGTGTGTGAGTGTGCGTAAGTGTGTATGAGTGTGTGTGAATGTGTGTCTGTAAGTGTGTGTGAGAGTGTCTGTGAATGTGTTTAGTACGTTTGTGAGTGTTTCTGGGAGTTTTTGTGTCTGTGAATGTGTATGAGTGTGCGTGCGTGTGTGTGTGTGTGTGTGTGTGTGTGTGTGTGTGTGTGTGTGTGTTATCTCACTGCTGGGGTCGATGCGGTATGTATCGGGGTTGATGAGGTCGATGGTGACGCCCAGATCCGGTTCGGTGAGCAGCTCGTGTTTGTGTTGCTTCTCTAGTGACGTGGCTTTATACTGCACAAACCTGCAACACACAACACACACTCACTGAAACACATCCCATGAAGCATGCAAACACACACTCACACTCTCTCTCTCTCTTCACATACACACTCTCACAAGCCCTTCACAGCTGAAACGGACCGGAGCCGTACCTGTGCTGGTCGAATGGATATGTGATGAACTTCGGATCAAACGGGATATCTGGAAGACTGTTTCCATATTTCACTCTGCACACGACGCCAGACCTGCAGCACACGAGAAACACATCATCACACGGAATGAATGTCTGTCATTGGTCAGTCAGACAGATGGTCCCGCCCCAGTCTCACGTGATTAGTTGCATCAGAAGTTGACATGTTGATTCAGTTCAGTTCAATAATTGTGTATGAATCAAGTTCAATTCTCTACAGAAGACAATAGTGTCATCATTCAGCTCAAGTTTTGTTCTCGTCCAATAGTGTCAGTGCATCCTATCCACCCTAAATAGTGCTCAAGACCTAGAATACTATTTAGGGTGGATAGCGTGAGAATTGTTGTGAAAGCATCGTGAAGTCAAAGTGTTTCTCTGTCAAACTACCAGTGACTTTATACATCAGTCTGTCAGTCATATCATCTTCATCATCCTCACCTCTCTGGGACGCTTCTGTGTGCTGAACTTCTGCAGAAAACACACATAATGACATATAAATCAGACACAAACAGATCAGAATATCGATTTCTATATCCAGTGTTTATGTTAGCATAGTGTTTAACAGGTTAGTGATCGCAGATCTCTCTCACCGGTGTCCGTCCTCGCGCTGCGCCTGCGTCTGTATAGTAGGAGCCATAGAGGAGAAAATAAACGCGATTCCTCCACACAAACGATTAATAAACAAAAAAACAAAGTGTTCAAATCAGCTTAACGACAGAAACAACAGCAACGCGCGCGCCTGCGTGCGTGTGACTGACTTCCGCCCCGCAGTTACTGCAGCAGGACCCCCAGCGAGAGGAGCTGCTGCCCCGCTCACCGCCTGAATCAAACTAACCGCTTCACAGTCAAATTACTCAAATGCTGTACATGTTTCAATGCATTTATTGGCGTATATAATGATATATATCACTATTTATTTATGTCGTGTAGTTATATCAACAGAGGTGTTTGTTTTAATAGTGTACATTCATGTGAACTTAAGCTGACTGCTGCTTTTGGAATTTTGCTTCTCAAGTATGGAGGCACAAACCTGCAAAATAATAATAATAATAATCCTGCAAAATAATAATAATAGTAAAATCAATAAAATCAAAATATTTGTAAATAATTTGTAATTATAACTATTTTATATTCAAATTGTTAAACAATAATACAAAATAAAAATTCTACAAAAATGAATTATTTTATATTCAAATGGTTAAATAATAATAAAATAATATCATAATTCATTTTTATATAGTATTCTTTAGTATATAGTATATCATTAAAAAATTTATCATTATATTCAAATTGTTAACATTATTATCATTATTATTATTTAACAATTGAAATTTAAAATATTAGTATTATTTTTATACTCAAATGGTTAAATAAAATAATAATGAATGCAGTTTTATATAGTATTCTTTAATATTTTTTAATAATTTATCATTATTTTATTCAAATAGTTAAATACATTAATATTTTATTATTAACAATTTAAATATAGAATATTATTTTATATTTAAATTGAATACAAAATTCATTTTTATATAGTATTTTATATTTTTAATAATTTTATATTTAACTTGTAAAAATAATACAAAATTATTATTTTATTATTAAAATTATATTTTTAATATGTTATCATTATTTTATATTCAAATTGTTAAATAATAAATTATCATTATTAACAATTTAAATATAAAATATTAGTATTCTTTTTTTATAATCAAATGGTTAAATAAAATAATAAAAATTATAAGTAAATAGAGAGGAACATAATAATAAGAAAACTAATAATTTAATAAATGACTTGACAAAACAAATATAATTTGATTTTATATTTGTTAAAATGTGTAATTAAATTCATCAGTTCTTGCATACGATGTTTGTTTTTAATTCATTATACATGAACACACATGATTTAACAACAAACAAGTTTAATAAATTCTGTGACAAACTGTTCTGTTACATTATTGTGATGAAAGAGAATATATAATAATAATGATCGGAGTGTGTAAAGCATCTTTTTATTTAGTTTTTCTCCAGTAGAAACAAAACCTCACTGTAAAACTGCTTTATTATCAGGCAAAAAAGGGACAAATTGATACAAAAATAGAAAACGAATAATTAGAAGAGTTTTATCATCTTGAGACATTAATGCTCTATAAAGTGAAGTTCCCTCTAGTTTAAAAGATTAAATCAGCTCCAGGAAAGCGGATCACGGTTGATCATGTGCAGAAATCTCTAAGCTTTCATTGATTATTATTCTCTGATATTGCTGAAACTCCAGACTCTGAGTTCAGCTCTCTCTCTTTCTCTTCAGCTGGATCCTCCGAGACATGACATCACCGGTGACCTCTGACCCTTCCCGTCCATCACCCACGTCCTCTAAGCACGGCACTCCCACGCCACGACATCACTTCCTCACGTCTGCATATGCGCAGAAAGATCGATTCTGCCGCAGGAGAAAAACCCAACGTTAAAACTGATTTTGCAAAGAAAATGCAACAAGGTAACAGTGCGCTTGTTACATGTGTTACTATAGAAATAACAGTAAATTAGGCATTATTACAAATAACTAACCATATAGTAATTACATGTGGTTCATTAATATTCCTCAGTACTTACACTGAGAGAAGAGCGCATTAAAATAAAACTGACCTGCTCAACACATAGAGGAACTGATCCGGATCATCTGCAAACTCCCTGAAAACACAACAACAGTCGTCATCATCATCATCATCATCATCATCAGCACGTGTTTCCCACAGGATGCAGTCAGACAGTGGTGTTGGTTATTATATTACAGTATATGTTGTACATATTAACAGTTAAATGCATCAGTCTGCAGCTCCAAGCTCATGTTCAGTGTTCAAACTGAAGTTAAAATATCTTTAAAGTGGATTAAACCTTACATTATATTCACACTGGTGTTTTTAGGAAGCCAAACTATTTGAATATAATAATAATAATAATAATAATAAAAAAATAAAATCAATTTTTATTTAGTGTTTTTTAATATTTTTAAGAATTTATTATTATCATTATTATTTTATTTATTCAAATTGTTAAATAATAAATCATTACTACAATTTAACAATTTAAATATAAAATATTAGTATTATTTTATATTCAAATTACATAATAATAATAATAATAATAATAAAATAATAATTCTTTTTTATATAGTATTAAATTGTTTAATAATTTATTATTATTATTTTATATTTAAATTGTTAAATACAAAATAATAATTATAATAATTCATTTATATAGTATTTACTATTTTTAAATAATTTGTTATTTTATTTATTCAAATTGTTAAATAATAAATTATTACTATTATTATAGTATAACACTGTACTTTGTGTAATATTAGTCTGGCAGTAAATGACATCTTTCCCTGTAATCAATCTCTCCAATGTCTCTAATATATTACTATTGTAACACACATTATTATTATTTTATTATTATTTCATAATAAGTTTGTTTGTTTATGATTTAATGCCATGCGAGCTACCTCGGCTATATTCATGGAGAACGAGATTTTTTTATTTTTTATAAAGGAATAAAAAATTAAATTCATTTTTTAAATTTGATCTTAGATAAAAATTCTAGAACTACTGTAAATCAGGCCTTACTTCATTAAAAATCTTTTCATAAAAGTCAACAGAAAAATAAAGAGTTCTAACAGATTTCAAACACAATCCATCAAAATATGCTTCAATGATAATGGATTCTGGCACAAAGGAGGATCTTCACCCATTAACAGAAACATACGGGTTAGTCTGGAGGGCCGTATTCGACAGCATGTGTAAATAATGTGATCCCAGCGATTTTCAAACTGAACACAATGTTTTGCACCAACCACAAGACTGATTTTATAAAGTTGTTTGTTGTACATTTATTATTTCATAATAAGAATATAACACTTATTTTTATAGTGAAATGACTATACTACTGTCTTAATGTCTTCACGTTCAAGAGTTAAACCCTCGCTCGAGCTTTTATTTCTGCAGAGACTGCAGTGTTTCAGTGCTCTGAGCCTGATCATGGACTCAGCTCAGTTGAAGCGGTGCTGGACTCAGCTCACCCTGAACCCCAGTGATAGAAGACTCTGTCCTGATAGTACAGACACAGGAAGAGCCACACGCTGATGGTCTCCAGCCAGAAGATCACGAAGAGGAACCAGACAGAAGAGAGCAACAGCTCACACACCATCCTGAGACCTGTAGAGGAGAACATCATCATCATCATAATCATCATCACTGATCATTATCATCATCATCACTATCATAAACATCATCATAGTACAAATTTATATGAAAAAGTACAAAACATGAAAAAAGTCAAAACTGACATGAAAAAGTCCAAAAAAAAAGACGAAAAGTCAAAATCGAGACCGACATACTCAGTTGAAATTGACATGAAATAGTCCAAAAAAAGACGAAAAGTCAAAGTCCGAAATTATTTGAAAAAGCCTAAAAAAAAAGTCAAAAAGTCAAAATTGTGACCAAGTCCGAAAGTTTTGAAAAAGTAAAAAAAAATGACGAAAAGTCAAAATTATGACAAAAAGTCAAAATTGAGACGGACATACTCAGTTGAAATCTTGATATGAAAAAGTCTAAAAAAATGACAAATTCCAAATTGGAATGTAAAAAACAAGATATTAATGGGTTGATACCAAGAAAGAGTAGGAAACCTCTCTGATGCTCTTGGACAGATCGACTCTTGCGTCACCTAAACCCACTGGAGTTATGCCACCTCTTCCCACCACAGCAAACCAGTCAGTTTGGTCTGCATCATGGCAGGATCTTTCACCGCTGTACGAGAATGTTTCAAGTTTAATACTTTACTGTTCAACTGTCTACACCTATTATCAGCTCTGGTCAAGTGGATTCAACGGCTTAACTTTCAGTTCAGCTCTGTGCAAACTGGTTTAGTTCTAATACACCTTGCTCGGGTGTCTGGAAGATTTTGACGCTGGACCCAAGCAGCAGCCGCTCCAGCATCCGTGAAGAAGAAGCCGGTCCGGTCACCATTTTAAAAACCAAAGATGCCGATATAACACATGCTATGTTCATATCCGATCAACTTACCCTGGATACCTACCTGTTCTACTCACCTGTTGAGAAACTGTCCCCCTTCCTCCTCCATCGTCTGTATTCGTCAGTTCTGATCCTACGACCATCCTTCAGCCTGTCTCCATCACGCACCAGCAAAGACAACAAAGACTGTTACTGAGAAGCTGTTCATTCAAGTGTCCATTCAGTGAAGG